>NC_054379.1:83017461-83024961 GCF_017654675.1 Xenopus laevis
TCATTTTTGTTTGTCCAACCTGTGCCTTCCATGAGTAATAGAGCTCCCAAATGTTTATAGCTGGACTATCAGCATGCTCCAAACCTGCTTCCAATTTTTCCTTAAATATATGCTCTACCCTTCTCTCCACATTACATTGTATTGAAATCTTGCTATAATGAGATGCCTGTTCATAGATATGAGATATTATCCAGAAGGGGTTGCAGTTCTGCTACTGTTTGAGTGGAAAAGGTTGCAAATTTTAGGAACAGTGTGTGCATTCTTTTTTACTATTGTATTCGCTTTTTCAGAGGACATGTATTTTAGAAATGGGATTCCTTTAAATGCATTTGTCGTAGTAATTGCATCGTATATAGTAAATAAGAAAATTGTAAAGAGATGCACCTGGTTTGGGCAACGTGTGAGGAAATCCACAGACAACTAAGAATATATGAAGCATACATTAAAACTTACAGAAAAAAAAGCACTGTGGTGGGGATCAGTCATGGCTTTTCTTGTCAATAATTAACAGGCTATAAGGGTGGAGCAATAGGGAACTAAAAACCACAGCCATTACCTGCAGATTCATGTGTATGAAAAGTCAGCTATTATAGTATTCCCTTTGAAGATGTGAAACAGGTAAGATATTCCACCTTGGCAGATGAAAGAAGTCTGTTATTATGTTCCCTGTTTGATGATCTGAATATTATCACCTCCTTTCATTTTGTGGCAAGATATTCCTATGTTTTGTTTTCATTTTGTATTTAAATCTCATGTTTGTTGCTTTCTTTGGACTAAAACTTTGGCTAGAAAGTATATTTAAGAAACTTTGCTGCAGGCGTATTTCTCTTCACCCCCCCCCCTTATTCTTGGACTACACTTATGATGAATTAGCCATGGTATAATGCATTGCTCTATAACAGTTCAAAGTATACTGTCAAGGTTTTATTTATTTTTTTAGTAATATCAATAGAAGACATTCATTTCTGGTGCTATAGTTATATCCAAAATACTGGAATAATGAATAATACTGATAAATCTTACAATGTGTTTGCAATTTTGTTCCCACTCAGTAGTCTACAACATTTTTCACTTTACAAATGCATTTAACTCTGATATTTTTTTTGTACTCATTCCTGGCCACAATCCACCCCATATATACTATGACTGGCACCTGCCATAAAGTCAGTGGCTGCCTTTGTTGGTAGAGGTTTTTGCTATTTTTATAACAATGCATTCATACACAGTGGTCTGTGATCTTATCATTGTTTACATCAATGCAGGATCTTGATTCCTTCAAAGAGCTGATTAGCACGTTGATAAGAAAGCTCAATGTGGTAAGGGCTATGGCATATGGGACATTGTCTCTGCTGGAGTGTTTAGCTATTAGAGAAGTTTCTTAAATCACTAGCGCTAAGTCCCATTGACTTAGATAAGAAACCACTGTTTCAAGCGGTTCTGACACTAAAAATGCATGAGCAATTTCACATTAAAAAAATGCCTGTAGGAATGGTGTCTGCTTCAAACTCCTAAAGAAACATACATTTTAGGAAATATATTACATTTTGAAATATAAATGGAGTTTGGCATAATAAAAATAAGAAAATAAGTGTTGGTGGTGACGGTAATGCTTTCATACATATTAACTTTGGGATCAAAGCCAATTTGCATTATATCAGCAATGTTTTTAATTATTGCAATTTGGCTATCCATGGATGTGGTCCGATTATGCATTTTCTTTCAATCAATCAGTCCATGTGGCAGGATACCTCAAAATGGTTCTATATGGCCATCTTTAATTTGTTTACTTTTATCTTGGTGATTTATAACCATTTTCCTTCAAATGTCTCCTTATTCCCACCTAAAGTCTTAATATCATTCTAAAACTGGCCATACCACTTACAAATGGGATTCGGTTACTTTTGAATTTACTCTCTGTTGTTGCGTGTAGGGCTACCTAATTGTGGCAGAGTGGATATGTCGTGTCCTCCAGTCCCATCTAGACTGCAGTCAGTCTGTCCAGATGGAAATTTTGATTTGTAGTGCATCTTTTTAGCACAAAAATAAGGCAACAGCAGATATGGCAATGAGACAGGCTACAATTTCCTCTTCACTCTGTGTTTATGGGCCCCTGACCAAATGAATGTATTAGTGTAATTTGTCTCTTCAGTGCTACAGTATGTTCTGTTACAAAGACTTTATACACCCTATGCAGTAAGGACATTGTATCTAGTTGTATCTAGTATCATTCTTATTGTTGCTTTAATTTACCTTTAAAAAGGAGGGTTGGGTAAAAAGGAAAAGTGGTAAATTGCACCTACAGATCATTAAAATATTGTTTTTTAGAGAAGGATAAGGTAATGCATTATTACTCATCTCAAAATAAAGCTTTGTGGAGTCCCCAGGCAACTAATTAAATGGGTAAATGCAACACATTGTCAAAAGAGAAAAGAACCTGACTGCTGGGCACATATCCAGCCTTCTCACCTTGAAGATCTGCCATACTGTACTCCCAACAATCTGTCAGATCACTCTCTATTCTTAATAGATGTGCTATTCACAGTGAATCACATACATAGAACACTGCCTTGATATGATTATCACAGAAACATTTGTAAATACAACTTTCTTCACTAGCTACCATGAAACTTTGGAAAGTGAAAACAGCCGACTCTCGACACATTAGATTGGCCGTGGACTTTCTAGCTGGTGTACTTTTGTTAATGTCTGCTGTACTTCAGCTCATGGGAGCAGCACTGCAATAAACAATTATTTTTTAAAAAGTGTGAATTTTTGCTTATTTAAAAAAAATCAGAATATAAAAATTTGATTGAAAAACATTTGAATGCCTCAAGTTTTTGCTCTATTTATCATTTTAATAGGTTGATAAATTTGAAAAATGGGCATTGTGAAAACACTTTAAATTTGCCATAGCCCACTCCCATACATTCGAACTTTGAGCTTGAAGGGATACTGTCATGGGAAAACATGTTTTTTTCAAAAACATCAGTTAATAGTGCTGCTCCAGCAGAATACTGCACTCAAACCCATTTTTAAAAAGAGCAAACAGATTTGATTATATTCAATTTTGAAATCTGACATGGGGCTAGACATATTGTCTGTTTCCCAGCTGCCCCAGTCATGTGACTTGTGCTCTGATAAACTTCAGTCACTCTTTACTGCTGTACTGAAAGTTGGAGTGATCTCACCCTTTCCCCCCCAGCAGCCTAACAAAAGAACAATGGAAAGTTAACCAGATAGCAGCTCCCTAACACAAGATAACGGCTCCCTGGTAGATCTAAGAACAATCACTCAATAGTAAAAGCCAAGTCCCTCTAAGACTGATTCAGTTACATTAAGTAGGAGAATGAACAGCCTGCTAGAAAGTAGTTACATCCTAAAGTGCAAGCACAAGTCACATGATTGGGGCAGCTGGGAAACTGACAAAAATTCTAGCCCCATGTCAGATTTCAAAATTGAATATAAAAAAAAAATCTGTTTGCTCTTTTGAGAATTGGATTTCAGTGCAGAATTCTGCTGGAGTAGCACTATTAACTGATGAGTTTTGAAAAAAACATGTTTTCCCATGACAGTATCCCTTTAATAAATATTGTACATTTGAGTTTCAAGTTATAATTCCAATTCGGTAGTTACTGAGTGAAAAAGTTTTTTAATTGTGGCAAAAATTCTAATTCAAACATTAATAATCCAAAGTCTTGCGGCAGCAGCCATGAAGGCATTGCAAACTATTTGTGTAACTTTCCCATAACATCAACACAAAACAAGAAAGTTTCTATTTAGCCTTAGGTCAGTTGTTTTATATAGAAAATGTACCAACTGATAACGGTTATTAAATACATCATTTGAGTTAAGCAAAAAGGATCATTTGACCAATTGACATATTATTGGTCCATTTGTGAAGCCCTCAAATATGCATTTTAACCATGCAGTTGTGCAGTGGTTAACATTTCTGCTTTGTAATGCTAGGGTATGATTTGCTAGGAGTTTAAATATTCTAGCTATGCTTGCATGGCTTTCTTCCAGTTACTCTAGTTTCCCTTGCTAAAGGTTGATTGTCTTCTGATAAAATCTTAGTACACGTGAATGTAAGATGGACTGTAAACTCCACTAGGAGTAGTTACAGAGATCGGAAGTGGTGAAAGATACAGGATACAAGGACAAAGCAGCGCCAAGTGTTACCATGCTTTTCTAAGATTCCTCCTTTATTTGCATATTGCTAATCCAATTGTCTGAAAATGTTTGCAAATGAGCGTGGAAGTGACAGGACATGCACTGGTTGCTCTAAATTTGTTGCCAATTTCTGCCTGTTTGAAGAGGCAGAAGGGGGTTGGTGATCCCCTAGATGGCAACAGAGATAAAAGCTTTGGGTGGGCACTTATTATAATCACTTATGGAACATAAAACACATTTTATTGGTATTCTATTCTTAAGTGTACAGCAAACAATTGGTTAAAGGGCACCTATCACATCAAAACTGTAAATAATATATCCACCCACACCAGGAGGAAGCTCCATGGAGTGAGCGACCATGTTAGGGCATGGTTGGGAAACATTCCTATGTTACGCATGCACATAATAATTGAGCTGGGGCACTTATTCATTATGTGTGCGTGTGTGCCCTAACATGGCTGCTGGTGCAGGGGGAATAGTGCTAAAAAAAAGGAGGTTTTCTTGAAAAAATACTGTTATTTCCCCCAACAGGTGTGCTGGCTTTGTAAGTATGCCTCTCTTGTGGAGGGAACTATTTTGATGTAATAGGTGCCCTTTAAGAATCAAATGATATACAGTATTTTACTACAATTTAAGGGAGAGGCTAGAAATGCGGAATTTCTGATAAATTATGAATTTTACTTACAGTAAATAATTTTGTCACAAAGTGAAAGTTTCCTGGAAAAGTCTTAATTACAACCACAGGAAAGGGAAGAAAGAAGTTGGACCATAAAACAATCAGTGTTTCTAAAACAATATCTTTTTTGCACATTTTAATGGTGACTTTTACTTGTTGCGGATACAAAATGCCAAAAAAATAACCTGCTATATACAATACTGAGAATTACCTCTACTAAAACACACTTAGTGTCTTAGCAAAGCCAATTATCACTGTTGTCTATTCTGTAGCCATGACAAGTAGCTGTGCATAATAAACAAATGTTTCTAACATAGCTAGTTAGCCAAAATGTAAGCTATAAAGGCTGGAGTGAGCAGATGTCTAACATAATAGCCAGAAGGCTACTTCCTGCTTTGCAGCCATTAGTTAGTCAGCAACTTTAAGGGGGGGCACATGGGACAAAATTGATCAGTTTGCTTTTGACCTTAGCATGCAGTTCATATGCAAAAGCAAGCAGTTATGACCTCCCCTCAAGTCACTGGTTACTGACTGGTAAACAATAAGAGAGTTGCAAAGCAGGAAGTTGGTTTCTGGGTATTAAGTTGGACATCAGCTCACACCAGCCTTTATAGATTACATTTTTGACTATATTGAAAACATTTTCTTATTTTGCACAGCCTATCTATTGACCCATTTTTTATTATACACACTAAACATTTCCTTTAAATGAGGATGGGTATAGCTAATATACCTAGTAGCTCCCTACTAGGTATACAGGAGTAGTTGGATGGCTGTGCACAGCCTGGGAAATGAGGCAGCGGAACAGATGAGTGTGGGGCTAGTAGGATTTTGGGGGAATTTTTTTAATCAACTTGAAACACATTTTTTATTCACAATCCTACTATATTAAAAGTGCACAGGCACATTCTTGTATTGTAAACAATTTGTCTCCTTTAATGTAGGAAATACATTTTCTCATAAGTACTTTAGAAACACTGTAGCTGCTAACCACCAACAAATCTGGTTTGATGCTAACCTCTAGCTAGGCCAGCTCTTGCTTCTAGGTTTGCTTAGAATTTTTAACCTGTTTTTCTAATGCAATTTGAAGATGGACATTCCTGTGGACAGACTACACCCATGTCTCTTTTGCTATCTTTCAGTTGTAAGATCTTTATTTTTATCTCACATACATTGGTTTAATTCATATAATTAAGAAATAAAAATTCCCATTGGTGAAATGGAATTGTGGCTGTACAGGAATATCTAGTCCAAAAGCCCTCTGAATACAATGCTTTAGTCATCTTGAGCCCATTCCAAATAATACCAAGCCCTGGAATGTCCTGTTCAGTTTGAGAATGCTTTCATTCTGAAGATTATTTGTAATGAACAGAAAGAGAAAAAGCAAAGAAATAATCCATGGTAATGTCACTGGGAATCAATAATAATTTCCCCCATATCAGCATTGCAGCAGTGATAAAGAGGCTGCCTCTGGACTTTTTCGCCCAACTCATCCAATTTGTGCCCACTCTACTTTTCTTACCTTTCCCATCCTATAGATTTATTAGAAGGGCAAGTCACAACATATTATTTTTTATTTCTATGGTTTGCACACCAATTTTTCTGGGTAGGATTGTTTTGTTTTGTTTTTTTAAAATGTCTGTACAAACCCATAAATATTTGCAAACACCTTGTTATTGTGTAATTATGATTTTTAAATGAACCTTGGGAGATGACTATGAGACATGTATGTCTTTGGTAAAAAAAAAAACAATGGTCTAACCTAGCACTCTTTCCATACTGATCATTGGATACTAGGTTCATTGTAGTCAGATATGGACAGGAAAGGTATGTGGAACAGTCAAGGAGGATGATTAAAGGTGAACTCCACACAAACATAACTTGAGCTTTTTGAAAAATAAACACAATTTCAAGCAACTTTGCATTATACATGAATTAAAAAATATGCAGACTTTTCATGATTTTTAATGGTTTGGAACAGTTCCCTAAGCCTAGCCCCCTGCTCTCCTGCTGATCTGTCTGACTACTCAGCTGAGCTGGCTGACTACTGTTACTTTGTATCAGCAGCCATCAGTCCTTAGCCTGCATCCTCCAAACCCCACAATTCCCTTGCACACGTGATTTCAATAAGGAATGGAGCATTCCAGTACAATGCATTGTGGGTTATGTAGTTCCTGTCTGTAAGCTGTGGAGAAGTTGTTACAATTTTTAACATCAGTGTTTTAGTCCCTCCTTCCCTGCCAGGATTTCAAATGATGCAGAAAGAGAAGAACTGTTAAACAGCTGGATTTCAGCATAGACAATTGCATTTATTTATACTTTTTGAAGAAACAGGCAACTATGATAGTTATATTAGGGGTTTCTGTGTGGGCCTCTTTATCAGATTTTGGTTTGGAAGCCGGAGTTCCCCTTTAAAAGCTGTGGCAGAAAAAACAGGAAGCACGCATGGTCTAGAGCAAAAACCAGGTACCTTGCAAATAGGGGAGAGAAAATAGTAAATTGTTCACAGAGGGTAGAGAGTGGAATGGGTATCCGGCAGTTTTGAACATGGGGTGAGAGAACAGTTGGGTATATTGGGCCTTGGTTTTTCTGTTGTTGATGAGCAGGTTAAAACACGCAGGAAATCCTATGCCTTGTGCTATGATTATAATTTA
>NC_054379.1:83029961-83064961 GCF_017654675.1 Xenopus laevis
TATGGATAGGTGCAAAACAGTTGCGGTAGTGTCTTACTTCCAATGATCTGGGATAAAATAGTCAGATTTCTTCTGCATGCATTATGAATAAACCCCCTTAAAATGCAGACTGGTTACTTATGTGTTACTTGTTCGGTAGCACTAAAGGAAAAAAATTTTAGGAAAAGAATAAGTTTTCAAAATATGTTTAATTCCGTTTCATGTGCAAAAAGTCTATTTATTTTGGTCACTCATTACATTGTTCTTTTTTTTATATAATATATATTTTGGAATTCATAGTTATGGGATTTTGTATGGGATTATTTATTTGGCATGCGTTGGACAATATTTGAATAGTGCTGATAACTTATGTGATGCACACTTCTGTACATATGTTATTTTAAAAACCATGTTTATTCTTCAACCTTAACCTACCTATTCCTACAACTGTTTAATTTCTTTGTAGATGAAGAGAAGAAGTATCAGGTGATGATACACGGCATAGAACCAATGCTGGAGACTCCAGTGCAGTGGTTAAGTGAACATCTCAGCTATCCTGACAACTTTCTGCACATAAGTATCATTCCCCAGCCTACTGACTGAAAGGCTCTACCATGTTCATTGGAAGTCCTTGGACTGGACTGGATTTTTCAAGGCTATATCAAAACCATTATAAGAGTTTTGCTTTAAAGCACATTGACCCAAAGAACAAGAAGATTGGCTGTTGAGATTTCTAATTGTACCTTTTACCTCTCATTTTTCTGCTGTAAAATGAGTCTGATTGTAACAAAGTGCTTAAAGCCACCTGCGGTGTTGAAACCGCAAACTCCATACCTGCACAGTCTGAGACTAGATGTGCCTCTCAGTTCCTAGTTAGAACAAGCATATGTGTGGGAATATTTTCGCTTTAATTTTCCTTTCCATTGTCAGAGCTGAATTTAACATTAAACAATGCACTGAAATGATTGCTATAATTTTGCTTGTGATTGAAAACTGAAAATGTCATAAAGAGTAACGAAAGGCTTCTAACTATAGACTGTGTTAAGCTGAAACTCACAACTTTTGGTGGGTCTATCATTCAGGCAAGGTTTTTTTTTAACATAATTTAGCCTATGAGTTTAAAAATCTTGTACACAATAATTTTTAAAGGTGTGTATAAAGGAATGGAAATTGTACACTAGTCTTGTGTTGATGATAGGACACACAAAAAGTAGAGTTTAAAGATAAATGTAAGATTAGACAGAATCTGTTTACATTAGGCTGCATACTTGTTAGATATATATATAGATATATATAGATATATATAGATATATATAGATATATATAGATATATATAGATATATATAGATATATATATATATATATATATGTATATAGATATATAGATATAATGCATATATATACATTTATTATATATGTGTGTGAGTGCGCAATATATTAAGCAATGTGGACAGGAAGACGTTGGAAGGACCACCCTTATCTGTGCACATTCCTATTGTCTCCGATGTGTAAGTTGCAGACATTGGGGTATATTTATCAAAATAGTTGAAGTTAGAGATTGCCACAGTCCTCTAGAGTGAAATTCCGCCACTCTCTATTCATTTTTATGGGATTTTTAAGAGTATTTATTAATGGGTGAAAGTTCATCCTTTGATAAATACGCCTTTCAAAATCCCATAGAAATGAATGGAGAGTGGCGGAATTTCACTCTAGTGGACTCTAGACTCTAGTGGCGATCTCAAACTGCACTCTTTAATAAATATACCCCATAGTGTTCATGTCATCGGTGTGTGACTTTTACATGCACCATATTATTTGGTATAGCATCTATTATACATACATATACAGCCATATACAGTTTTTACCCTGCAATTGTTAAAATGTATTTTGTATCTGACAACATCTGTGGCTGGAAGGAGTTATGATATTTATCCTGTTCCTTCTTAGCTGATGTGTGAAGAGGAGTATCATCATAATTTTGAATCTTACTTGGAGGTTTACCCAAAGGGGCATTTTGCATCCATATTTTCTCCCAGTAACCATTCGAAGGAACTGACCACCAATTAACTTTCAGTGGAACCATCTGAACAAAGCTTCAATCTCCAGGAAAAGCAGTCTGTAGTATGTGTAATAGCAAAGCATTGGAGGTATCCCTCAGTTTAAATAGGCAGCATACAGAGACAAATGGATCCGTTTCAGAGCAGACACTTTTTTTAATTAAACATGAAGCACAAATCTTTTTTTTTTTTTTAAGCTTCCATAGCTGTTATAAACTTATTTAAAGGAGAACTAAAGCTTAGCAAAGAAGAAGGCTGGAAATGCTGTGTGTTATGTATTGGGATTCTGTATGAGCTGAAGACGACCACAGTACTGACAGTGAAGATCCAAAAATTGTAGTAGGTTATCTATCTTCTTTTCTGATGATTCACAGAACATTTACATCATAATTTAATAATCAGACCTGTAGCATCAACTTCTATAACTGGTGAACCGCATTTTCTCCTTAATTATTAAAAAGGACCCCCTAGCTTAGCTTCGCAGCATATGCCCAGAACACACAAAATGGCCTAACAAAATCCAAGATGGGCAAGCTACTGTGTATAACTTTGAAGGCCTGGATCATTGCTATTATATGGATGCTGAAGCAGAAAGTTCAGTAGATAAAATACAACATTTCTAGCCTTTTTTTTAGGGTTTTGTTCTCTATTAAATATGTAAGTCATATATTGCCTGTATCCCCTCAATGCCACTAGTATAGCAATCACTTCACAGACTTCAATTATTTTTTTGTTCCTCACATTCCACCCTTTCTCTTCACTGTCTTAGACTCCATACTCACGTATTTAGACTGTGCTTGAGTGTGTGCATCAGGTCCTCCTTTCTGAAATATACCTGAGATTTAAGAATGATGCAGAGCTTCCCATGATGAGAACTTACACAAAATAGCTTCTGCCTGCTTGCTGTGACCATTGCTTCAGAAAGAATTAAGAAAACTAGGTTAATTGTATTGTATAAGCGATGTGTTTTTGCTGAAAAAGAAGAATTGGACAGGTCCCCTTTAATAGAAATATTTCGTTAGTGCTTGATCTGATGAAATTAGTCCTTAAGGCTAATGCTAGAACCTGTATTAAGGTATAGTTTTACATTTAGATATAATGCACTCTTAAACCTGTCCCGCTTGAAATTGATTAGTTGTGCAATTTATTTTACTATTTTAACTATTTTAGTTAATATACTTGACTACCACCTCTGGTGTAGACTCCATTGACAGATTTGCTTTACTAAGAGCCATATCCAGAGGAGATTAGTATAGACTGCATAACCTGATAATATTGGCAATATCTAGTTCTTGTTCGCAATGTCAGGGGTCCCTAAAATCCAGTCTTTTGGCTCGTGGAACAGTGGCCGGTATGTGGTAACTTTTTTATTTTGCACTTATAAAACTCCCTCTCAAGATCTCTCTTTTTCTACAGCAATATGCAGTCTAGGAATTTAGAAGCATTAAGAGATTTTGACTGAGTATTTTCAGAAAAGAAAAAAAAAAGAATTTATTATATATAAAGTCCTTTTGATATAATGCATTGCTTTTGTCTTAAAGGTCACATTATACCAAAAGCTATATGTTTTTCAAAATCTATATTCATGGAGTGATACATTTCACTAGTGATTGCTGGATTGCTCCTAATATAAAGGTTAGTTGTATTGGCCATTTTGTCTGTTGCTGCCTTCCTGCAGAATACAGTGGCAACAAGAAACCCCAGTCCACCAGTAACTGCTTCTAATACTGTTGAACAGTAATTTCCCCTGCTAATGCAAACAGTCCATTTACATTGTGTTTTTAGAAGTGCTGGTGGGTGTTTAGAACACTGCTGTTCTCCACCAGAGAGCCATTAGTCAAACACTTACTGAATTCACTAGATTGCACTTATATTTACCATCATGATCTTGGCCATTCGGAAATATGTTTTTAAAAACATTATTTGTCACTGTTTTCTGTTAAGTGAATATTGGTGCCTTAAGTATAAAGAAGCTACAACTTTTTCTGTGACTTTTTTGTTAATTGTTTAATGGGCCAATAAACATTTTAGACTTATTTCTGTTGTTAACCCTAAATGCTTCTGTAGCATCAAGTGGCTCCTTATTATTATCTACCTTTACATATGCTGGAGAGAGTCTCTTCTGTGTTGGCCTCTCTTTTGTTTGTGAATAAAGAAAATAGATCTCTATTGGACAGTCAAAGATAGCGAACAAACTGCAAAACAAGCCACTTTGTTATTTAAGTTATATTGCCAAAACTAACCAGAGACATCTGAAAGAAAGGTCTTGGTTTGGCAGATGCCAGGAGAATGCGATTTGCTTAAACTGCATACAGCTGGCACTAAGGTTTGGTGGAGGAGGAATGAAGGTCTGGTTTTCAGTGGTTTAGGCGATTCCATGGTTTCATCGAAAGCAAACATTAAGGCTTCAATGAGCATTTTGGGGAAAATTCTTTCCTGTTTTAGCACAATAAGGGCTGGGACACACTGGGCGATTTGGGGAGATTTAGTCGCCTGGCGACTAATCGCCGCGACTTTTCTCCCCGAATGCCTCCCCTCGCTCTGCGCCTGGCTAAAATGAAAAATCGCCTGCGCTAATCACACACGGCGATTCGTTTTCCGAAGTCGCCCGAAGTTGCCTCACGAGGAAACTTCGGGCGACTTCGGAAAACGAATCGCCGTGTGTGATTAGCGCAGGCGATTTTTCATTTTAGTCAGGCGCAGAGCGAGGGGAGGCATTCGGGGAAGATTGGTCGTGGAAAGACGCGGTGATTAGTCGCCAGGCGACTAAATCTCCCCAAATCGCCCAGTGTGTCCCAGCCCTAATGCTATGAATGTGCAAAGCAAGGTTCACATAGAATGGGTTTGTTGAGATGGGACTGTGATAACTTGGCTGGCCTGCCCAGAGCCCTGTCGTTGTAAATAATAGGGATTTTTTTTCTGGCAAGATTAAAAAGAATGACCTATGATATTTTTGCCAGTGAGAGTCTGCAACCTTCCTGGCTACTAACTGGAGCAACAGTCAACAAAATGAGTGGGCTCTTCTGTTTACAGAAATGTCACTGCACCCACATTCTACCTTAAAAGAGTAATTCACCTCTAAGTTAACTTTTAGTGTGTTATAGAATGGCTAATTCTGAGCAACCTTTCAATTGGTTTTCATTATTTATTGTTTATGATTTGTTGATTATTTGCCTTTCTGACTCTTTCCATCTGTCAAATCTAAAAAACAAATGTTCGGTAAGGCTAAAAATGTATTGTTATTCCTACTTTCTAATACTCATCTTTCTATTCAGACCCTCTCCTATTCATATTTCAGTCTCTTATTCAAATCAATCCTGAAATTGCAAACTGAAGAGCTGCTGATTAAAAAGCTAAACAATTCAAAAACCAATTGCAAATTGTATCTGAATATCACGCTGCATCATACTAAAAGTTAACTGGTGAACAACCCCTTTAATTGCTTCTGCTTTAACATAAAAGCAAATTAAGTACTGCTGGTTCCACTAGCTGAATAATCAGAACTACTGATTGTTGAATGTTCAGGTTGAAGACACAGCCGGTTTAAAACTGTAAATAAAAAATTTTTTACAAAATGGCTTGTTTTGCTCAGTATTAGCCGATTATGTTTCTTTGCCCCTGTATCCCCTCTACTGTAATATTATACAGGATGTTTGAAGGGCAGTAGTCCAACACAAGATTGCTGGTAGTAATGTTTCAGCCATAACTAAAGCTATCATAGCTTGGCTATTTCTGAAGGGAATTTAAACATATACATCTAGCATTGTTGCTTGTGTGCTATGTAATCATATTTCACTTGTTCGATCTTGTTTACCTAATATAACTTTTAAAAGTAAAAACATCATCTGTAACTAAGCTACCCAATTTGCCTAATGGTGTTTTGAAAATTGCAAATATTTTTAAGTAAAATTGTTCGAATCAGATCTGAAACATACCATGTGATGGTTATGCACATTTACTAAAGGATTTTTGCATGTTGGGAATAAAAGCAGTCTAGGATTTCGTCAGTAACTCCCCCAAATATTTACTTTCTCTTCATAAGGAAGCAGTATAAAGCAGCACGTGTTAACTGAACTGAACAGTAATTAATACATGATTTATAACCCTAAAAAAGATCTGGTCTACATTTACATCCCAAACACTTTCTGCTTGTTTTTGTGGAAAGGCTCTCCACCCTTGTGTAAGTTAGCATGCTGCTTTCCACAAGAGCTCATTGCCAAGTTTACTCTAATTTGGATAGGACTTACCAGCTGGAAGAGCCAGAGTGAGTGAAAGTCATGGAGGAGCATGACTATGGGCAAAGATTGGAGATAAAAGAAGAAAAGCATAGTAGTACATAGTTTAGTTGGGTTGAAAAAAGACCCAAGTCAACCGAAGTTCAACCCCTCCAAATGAAACCCAGCGCACATACTGTACATAAACACTCACTCTGACCCCTCCATACATTCTCTTAAAGGGATCCACTAAAAAACTACTCTTTAAAATGTTAATGTACATTGAACTGTACCTATAGGTCATGTTGATCATTTTCACTGATAAGTCTTCTTTTGTAAGTTATTGTTACTTGAAGTTCCTAAACCTGACTGTTTTGCCAACCTGACTGTCCCTTCTCAGCCTGTCAGAGTTTCCAATGCTAACGGATTACTGCTGCACAAATAGGGCTGCCCCATCATACAGGAACATGTGGGATCCAATAGATAATGTAACAACTTTGGGAAAATACTTTTATGGCAAAAATATAAATCACATTCAATGCAATTGAATAGAAGTTTTAATTTCTGTTGTCAATATCTCTTTAAACTATATATACTAATATCTAGACTAAGGGGCAGATTTATCAAGGGTCGAAGTGAATTCTAGGGAATTTTCGAAGTAAAAAAATTTGAAATTCGAAGTAATTTTTTTGGATACTTTGACCAACGAATAGGATACTACGACTTTGAAGTAAATATCGTTCGACTATTCGACCATTTGATAATCAAAGTACTGTCTCTTTAAAAAAGACTTTGACTTCAATACTTCGCCAACTTTAACCTGCTGAAGTGCTATGTTAGCCTATGGGGACCTGCCAGAGCATATTTCTAAGTTTTTGGGTTTCGAAGGAAAATCGTACGATAAAAACGTTTGAATCGTACGATCAGAGTATGATCGTACAGATCGGAGTATGATCTTACCGATCGGAATATGATTGTACCGATCGGAGTATGATCGTACCTATCGGAGTATGATCGTACCGATCGGAGTATGATCGTACCGATCGTGCGATGAATAAAATCCTTCGAATGTCGGTGGATTCTATTCGATGGTCGAATTTCGAAGTATTTTACACTTTGAAATTCGACCCTTGATAAATCTGCCCCAATTGTAGATTTTAGTATCACAATAGCCTTTGATAGTATGTCTGTCCAAAAATTATCCAAACCCCTTTTAAAGGCATTAACAGAATCAGCCATCACATCACCCAGCAGTGCATTCCACAACCTCACTGTCCTCACTGTGAAGAACCACCTACGTTGCTTCAAATGAAAGTTCTTTTCCTCTAGTCTGAAGGGGTGGCCTCTGGTTTGATGATACATTTTATGGGTAAAAAGATCTCTCGCTATCTGCCTATAATGCCCTCTAATTTTCTTGAAGGCATCGTTTTTTCCAGAAAGAATAACCACAACTGTGACCGTCTACCCTTGTAATTGAAAACTTCCATCCCCACAATCTGTTTGTTTGCACGTTTATCTACACTCTCTCTAGCTAATTAATATCCTTCTTAAGGCCTGGAGCCCAAAACTGCACTGCATACTCAAGGTCAGGTCTTATGAGGAACCTATAAAGAGACAGAATTACGTTTTAATCCCTTGAGTTTGTCCTTTTTTTTTTTTTTTTTATACAAAACAGTACTTTATTTTCTTTAGTAGCCATATGACACTGCCTGGAATTAGACAACTTAACTGCAGAAAACCCAGATCCTTCTCAATTAAGGAAACCCCAAACACACTGTCATTTAGTGTATAACTTGCATTTATATTATTTCTACAAAAATGCATAACCTTTCATTTATCAGCATTAAATCCAGTTTGTTGCCCTATTTTCCAACTTAGTCAAATCACTCTGCAAGGTGGCAACATCCAGAACTTATAATTCTGCACAATTTTGAATCGCCAGCAAGAATAGAAACTGTACTTTCAATTCCAACCCTCCAGGACATTAGTAGTTTTATGCTACAACTTCTAACTTTTGTACAAAACATCACAAGGGTTTTAGTTTGTTGAAATAGTTTTACTGAAATTAAGTCTTTCTTGTAAATGTGTAATATTTCTACCAAAGTTCACTCCGTGCTGTTTTGTGTTAGGTTCCAATTAGTACCACTTCATAACAATTGGATGGCATATTGAATCCAAATGGAACATTATTAGATCCCTAAAACCATAACTGGGATAAGCACAGAAATATTGTTATTGCGTAGGCCTATAAAGATTGGCTTTTAAAGAGATTATCATTACTGTGATCTACCAGATCTTTAGGGTATCAACACATGCCCCTTTCACTATCCAAGCAATAGATGGTTGAGGTGCACAGATTTGTTTAGGGGACACGTTTTCTTTATCATACTCTGTTCCAGATACAGTCACTCTAAAAGTAAGCTGCATGGAAACACAGCTTAGCAGCCATACTGCTAATGAGGAAAAGGTACATTCCATGCTAAGCACGAGTTGGCTAAAGACCCCATCCATGCTTGGCACAAAAACTGCCAAAGTTTTGCTTTTGGTTAGAAAGGCTTCTTCTGGTACAACATATTATTAGCCAAAATGTACAGTTTCAAATATTATGTTGCTTCTTATTAAAGAAAAATTGTTTCTTCAGCAGTTAATCAACCTTCCAACTTTCCGTTTAACTGTATGAACCTACCTTTGCTTGTTTCTTTTGAAACTTGTTCATAGCACTGATGGAATGATCATGCAGTACAACAGAATGGAATTAACCCAACCATCATTTCCAGGGTATCGCTCAACCTGCTATTGTGTTATAAAGGGAAAGTTATAATGTAATTACATATAACTTGAATGACTCTAGGTGGCTGGCTTACTTATTTACAATTTTTTTTATTTTGGAAGTGGCTGTTTTAACCGTCTGATTTCATGCATTTTGGATATGTATTCTGACTTGTTCAAGAATAAAACATTTTTCTATCTCTTATTTTTGTTGGAGTTTTTCTTAAAAAAAAAAACATTCAAATGTTATATCTACTGTATAATAAAACATCAACTGGACTTGATGTTTTTTCCTTAAAGACGTTTCGCTAGTCATCTGACTGGCTTTCTCAATCGATTTACTATGACCTGAATGAAAGAGAACCTTCACAGACATTAAAATGTGATATCAGTTGAGATGGTGATTGGCAGGTTGTGCTGGTTCGCTGCTCTTTGTCCAAATAAAAAGTGCAGTTCTTAAACTGATACATAACTGTAAGTGGAGTATGCCAGCCAAGCTCAAGAGACACCTGGAAGAATATATTTTGTAATTAAGACCACTTTTCTGCGTTTATCTCACATATCCTCCAGTGAACAATGTAGTCTGTTTTTACAAGTCCATTTTAAAGCAAATGTGCTGGTGATTTTATACCTTACAAATAATAGAAGAGGGCCTTCAAAATAATTAAAACTGTAATGAGAGATGAAAAACAGTGAAAAATACCCATTATACCTATAAAATGGAAATAATAAGGTTGCTTAAATGACCACATGTTAAATGTTGATTTAACTGTGAACTTACCCTTTTGAATAATGTCCACTGCTACCACCAGCTGTCTAAAAGCCCTCTCTGTGTGTCACTTCCCACATTAATCTATGAGAAATGTGGTACCTGAAGCACATATAGCTGTGAGAGGCAGACCTCCAAGTATAAACTGCCTTTCAATCATTAGAATGAGTAACATCTCATGCAGAAATTTTTCTGTGGTTGATGCCATATTTTTTAAAAGACCTGTTAGGTCCAACAAATAATTGACCATTGCTCCCTTTGCCTGTTTAATCAAATTGACCTAACTGCAACCAAAAAATTACATTCTGTCAAAGTGACTGAAGAGTAAATTGTATATATATATATATTTTTTTTTTAACTATGTTTTACAGTTGCTTTATCAATTTCGTCTTATATGACAAATGTTGCTTTAAAACCCTTTGCATTTAATGACATCACTGCATATCTGGCTTACTGTAAAAGAAGAGATTGCCAGACATTAGAAAGGAGGCAAAAAAACAGAACTAAGAAACAAATGCAATATCAAATAAAATGTGTTTTTATCCATAGGATGCGTTCATTTCCAGTACATGTTTTATTTGCTTATCTATACTAGTAAATCTCTCCATCACTAAATCTTTATTAAGTTGGTATGGTTTTGACTTGGTGAAGGTCAATAGAGAGTGTTTTCCAGGCCTTTGTTATGGTCTGCTTTGCTGCTGAGAATATTTAACGAATTAACCTTCTGACATCTTTTTTCCTACCTGTCACTTAACATTGGAGTAAATCTCCTGAAGGGGATTTCTTTTATATAGGTTCTGGACCATAATCTAGTTGCTGTGGGGCAATGCCACCATATGTGCATAAAGGAGCCTATTTGACCACAGCCCCAAAAAATGTTGAAGGGGTAGATGGCTACCATTTAGATATTCTCTCAGGTACTAAGTACCGTCTAGTCATGACCTTCTGTGAAGTTTCTTGTACCAGGATGCTGGGAGAACATTTATCCATCATGGAACATTTCAAGCAAAGTGTTGTCCTCCAAATGTATGTAGGTCGCGCCCATTGCCTAATGTAGTTCAATTCTTTCAGGGGTATTTGGTGGTATAAGGTTTCGTAAATCTGAGAAATGGCCCCTTTGTTGGGGAGGAAGTGTAAACATAACCGTTCATAAACCGTGGGATTTGGTAGGTACCATAGTTTATTCCACGTTATTGATAAAAGTAATGCTGTATCTGGGTGTATCAAAAAAATTCTGTATTGGGTATATGGTATCTGTAAAAGGTATGAAATTTGTTCTCTCTCCACCAAGAAAGGGCTTCCCTTTTCCAACTTGGGGGGAGACCTCGGATTATTCAGCAAGGATAGTGCTGGTCTATAGAGTGACACTAAGGGGTAAATTGTCCCGATTATGCCTCCAGACTTGGAGTGAATGATTTACTGTGGGAGAATAAGTAGGATGTGGGGGGGCTGTCCAAAGTAAGTTACTGAGGAGGGTGTTTCCCACAGAACACTGCTCTAGTTGTGTCCAAAGGGGGGACACAACTGATTCCACCATCTGGGCTAATTAGACAACTACATAATAGGCCCGAAGGTCTTGGATTCCAAGGCCCCTTCTATATCTACTGTGTTAGGTTATATTTGCTTTCAGTTTTGATCGCTTTCCTCCCCAGACAAGTTTCAGGTATTGAGATTGAAATTTGGATAGGGTGCTCATTAGGGATTTGGTAGGGTGCAGAATAAATACTGTATAATAGACATGGGAGAATAGACATTTTCAATGAATCAACTTTCTCCAGCCATGACCGTTTCAAAGGTTCCCAGGAACGAAGCATAGTGAATATTTTTTTGAATGCCATGGGTTAGACCATTGTATTCAGGAGTGATCTGAATTCCTAGATATTTTAATCTTTTTTTCTGCCATTGAAATTTGACATTTATATCCATCAATTTTTGGACATGTGGTGGAAGGGTAAGAAGAATTTCACTGGCACACAGGAGTTGCATTAGCAGGGCAAGTCCTTGCAATTTTATTATGCAATTGTGCAACATTTCAGGGACACGCCCCATTGTCAAGCATGTGGTGGAAGGCTAATATTTAGGGCTTCCGATTTCTGGGAATTAACCATCAAACCTGAAATGAGGCCAAAATCTGTGAGCAGTTTATACAGGTTAGGAAGAGATGTCATGGGTTTGGAAACAAATCGTAGTAGATCATAAGCATATAAAACACTTATGATGGATACCTTAAGACCACGAATATTGGTGGGTGCCCCTCATGATATGTAATTTTTTCAGAAAGAAAACCTATGTGGTGGACACAGGCGCTGGGTAAGTGATATAAAGTCTTGACGACATTAATAAACATGGCGGGGAATTTTTGAGCTTGGATAATCTGCATTAGATATTGCCAGAGACAGTATCGAAGGCCTTTTCAAGGTCCATCAACAATAACATTGAGGGGGTACCCCTTTTTTTAGATAAATGTATCAGGTTAATCACCCTGTGAATCTTTTTTGTGACCTGCCTATTTGGGATGAAGCCAGCTGGATCAAGCTGCTAATAAATGTGTTCAATCTATCTGCAAAGATCTTCGTTAACAGTTTCAGGTCAATGATTTGCACCGAGATAGGGCCAAAGTTTTTGCATTGTTTCTTATCCTTATTAGGTTCAGTATTGCGACTATGTGAGCCAGGTGGTAATCCAGGTCAAAGACATTCTAACCTAGCCTAATATTGTTATAGAGAGGTAATAATATAAGAGCAAGTATTGGGGAATATAATCTGTAATATTTAGCGGTAAACCTATCTGGTCCTGGTGATTTAGAGAGTTTGAGTCTTTTGATGTCTTCTAGTATTTCCTCTACGTCTATTGGTTTGGATATACTCTTCTGTTCAGAGTGTGACAATTTGGGGAAGGAAATACCATTAAGGAACACATTAATTGCCTGTGGTGGCATACAGTATATATTTTATTGGGTTTTAGCTTAAAGAAAAATAACATCAATATGATGAAAAGCGAGTAGTGAGTACATCAATGGAATATGTTATTTATATTACACTAGCAATTTGGGAGTAAGACCAATTAATTGTGTAACAGTTATTGTAGAGTTTTAGGTTACAAAATGGGTTAAATAAGTTATAGGTAGTACTATTGCATAGAGATAACTGTTAAAAAAGTAAGCAAGATAGTTACATAGTTAAATTAGATTAAAAAAAAGAACTAAGTCCATCAAGTTCAACCCCTCCAAATGAAACCCAACATCCATACGAACACACACTGACCTCTCTATACCCTCACATAACTTATATATAACCATATCTATATTAACCATCAATCTTGGTATCACAATAGCCTTTTCATATTATGTCTGTCCAAGAAATCATCCAAGTCACTCTTAAAGGCATTAACTCAATCAGGGATCAGCTGGCAGTGCATTTTACAACATGAGAAGCACATTTACACTGATGATCACACAAAGGACTATACTATTTATGGTTTGACATTCTACAACATCACTGACCTCACTGTGAAGAACCCCCTACGTTGCTTCAAATGACAGTTCTTTTCCTCTAATCTGAAGGGGTGGCCTCTGGTGTGTTGATCCTCTTTATGGGTAAAAAGGTCCCATACTGTTTTCACTTCTGTATTTTGTGCTCTCATGTGCTGTGATTCTTTTTTACTTGAATTTTAGAATGTGTATATTTTCCATGTGTGTCACCCAGGACACTGATATACTCGAGTATAAGCTGACCCGAGTATAAGCCGAGGTAACTAATTTTACTTACGAAAACTGGGGAAACTTATTGACTCGAGTATAAGCCTAGACACAACTAAGACCGTTAGACAAGCAGGATCCTTTTGTTTATTTGTATTTGTAGATAGATATATTTAATAATATTATTTAAACCTTTGCGTTTTAAAAAACCAGTATGGGATTGCAGCCGTTCTCCATGGCTTGGTAACATTAATACCATTCTGTAGTTTCA
The DNA here is from genome assembly GCF_017654675.1 of Xenopus laevis. Taxonomy (NCBI): domain Eukaryota; kingdom Metazoa; phylum Chordata; class Amphibia; order Anura; family Pipidae; genus Xenopus; species Xenopus laevis. The sequence continues at coordinate 83,043,718 of NC_054379.1, forward strand.
TAAAAGAAAAAATATTAAAATGATATCCCCTTTGTTTAGTCTTTTAATTTAAAAAGTGCCAAGGTATTTTACTGCTTTGTATGACTGGGAACTGGCAAACAAATCAATATTAAAGTGTATTCTGGTCATTCTCACGTGCGTTCCAGTATAAATATTGTGATTTTATGTTTTGAAAATTAGAATTGTTAAAAATGACAGATAAAGCAGCCAAGTAGCACCTGCAATATTTAAAAAATTTAGCACTGTAGCTGCATCTGTTTTTGTGTGCAAATAAGTGGCAAAATAACGTGGTGAGAACAAACAGCACAACGGTGGGAGCAGCAGCGTGATCAGTGGGGAATCTACATCAAAACCCACATGATCTGTAACGTCAGCGTGTGCTACTGAGTCCCATGCCCCTGCACCTCGGTTGGGGCCCACAACCCATCCATGGGGCCCCCGATCCTGAGGAGCCAACAGGGAACAACCCCCTCCCAGCCAGAAACAATGATGCTTATCCGCGGCGTATGTTGTTTTTAAATCGATTATCATTTTGTAAAACACTGCTTAACCCATCAAATTTAGTATTGAAGTAAAGAAGTATAGTTTCTTCTCATTGTATCACCTAAAATGTAAAGAATGAAAATGGCAATATTAATTTAGTAATTCCAAAGTATTTTAATGTGAGATAAGCTGTTTGTAATTTGTAAAGTATATAGTATACTTTGTTTTTTCCAAAGCAATCTGAGAAAAGTGAAACATTAGCAATAACCTAATTTTCTTGTTTTATACTGCGCTGAACAACCTCATGCTGTGTTAGAAATTCCCACATTGCAGCCAGTGTGTTGCCTGAATAAAAGTTTTAAATAACCATTTTCAAACTGTGTAATGTACTGCCAAAACAGCTGAAAACCATTTCTAATTAAAAGGAAACATTGACTTGTAGCTTCCCAGGCCTGTTTTAGAAGTGCTAGTGAAAGCTTTTGCATCTGGATCACAATTGTTTTGACATTATGCAGTGCATTTTAAACCCGTTTATAGTGCTCTTTCCAACACACTGCCACATAAGGAGAGAGAACCAATAGAGTGGGCTTTATTATCACTTATAAAGCAAAAGAAAATGTAGCCACAAATTGTTTACAGGAGGCATGCTCTGAAACAACTTTTCTTTCAGACTTTTGCTCTCCTTCGGTAGATCTCCTAGGCAGTTTGTATGTTGTAAATATGGGACTGAACCATACAGCCAGAACTGGCTTATTCACATAGCTTTGTAGTATCTCCATTAGGACCCCATTTGTCATTGAGGGCCACACAACTAGGGAAAGCCCAAGAAGGATATTAAATTGGCTAATTGAGAGAGCAACAGGTTCAATTAGAGATGTTTTAAGGGTTAGTGTTTTTCTAAATGAAGTTGCTGAATAGAAAATAGCCATTAAAATTGAATTAAAGTAAAATATTCCCTTTAAAGTCGTCTTTGTGGTCTTATATTTGGTCAGGGACACCTTCCATCATAACAAGGTTACACAGATCAAAACGCTGCTGTGTTACTAAGTCAGTTACAGTTGCCATAATATCTAGGACAGCTAATAAGTGTTTATTCCAAATCTCACCCTTACTGCCTCTGGCTGGGGTTCCAGGAGTATCTTGAAGAGCAAATAGGCAGTCCAGGGCCAGATCTAGGTTAGGCAGATGAGCGCACAACAATGGGGTGGGGGATGGCTGGCTTGGATCGGCACTGAACTGTTCTAACATAAATCTTACTGGCTTTTAGAGTGGCCCCTATGGGTGGTGTGGGGGTTGGCAGGTACATCGTCTAGTGCCCACTGCTCCTAATATGTATTAACACAGGCCCTTTGTTCTCTATATATCATGTATGTGTGTGTGTGTGTGTATGTATATATGTCACGGAACATGCTGAATACATCAAACCAGAAATTAAGATGTATCAACTGTGTAAACACGAGTGTTTGCAACTTGTTTATGTAGAAATCTATTACTGTGTATATTCTTGCATGCAGCATATACTATAATTTTCCATGGCCACAGCATGTTTCATATTTTTGAAACCGGAAAAAACATAAAGCAAAAAGCAAATAACAGAAGGAAAATAATCTGTATTTCTTCAAAAAGGCACATCGGCTATTAGCCCTTATGGCTACAGAAAATCAGAAAACAGGCTTAGATGGTAGGAGTTGTACCTCACAAAGACACAAATGAAAAGTAGTCTGTTACAGGGAAAAATGGTACCACAGATCATTTTATGTCACATTCCAAATATATTTATTTTTTGTACTGAAATTTAATTTTTCTGGCAGGCAATATAGTGGAATACAGCTTGTTTTGGAAGACAGAAATCCCCTTACATAACTTTACTAGCAGTTCTGCAGAACATCAGTATAATCAACGGAAGCCGAAGAGACGAGGGGGTGGTGTAGGAAGCTTAATGCCAGGAATGAAGACGCTTTATTAAAAAAAAATTCCGAAAATGTTGAAAAACAGTACATCAATTAATTGGCAGTTTGCTGTGCTCATTGTTTTGTTGCCACTACATATGCAATTGTTCAAGAAGTTGAGCTTCAATTTCTTTGCCTTTCATTTGCAATAAAATTAGCTACCGAAATAGGCTTCAGATAGTTTTTTGCAAGTCTTAATAAATATATATATATATATATATATATATATATATATATATATATATATATATATATATATATATATATATATATATATATATGTAATATATATATTTGTAATATATCTGACCATTGTACTTGCTTTATACTTAATGATGACCCTGACCCACTGCACATTTACCATTGTTTACTTCCTTCTATTGAATTGTATCTAGCCATCAACTTTGCAAAAAAAAAAAAATCAATTTCTGCTTTATAATTTATTGTCTATAATGTTTAAATGACCACAAAACTTAACAGCATTTTGACCACCCTCATTTTTTCATCAGTTGCATCAATTGCTGTCCAGTGTAACCTCTGTCATTAGTAACATGAAAACTGAAAAGACGATAAAGATTTTCCAGAGCTAAAAATATATACATGTAAAAATACATATTATAATGTTTAAAAAAATGGTTATGTTTTTGTATATTAATCAGGGATTTCCAGCCTGTAGCTATCCTGCTGCGAGAAACTAACTCTGGTTCCTTCTTTAAAGGAAAACTATACCCGCAGAATTAACTTAAGCAACAGATGTGACCAAACATGTATGTGTGCTTTTGGTTTGTTTGTGTGCGCTGTGATTGTATGATCCCATGACGGCCTTTTGTACTTAAAGCAATTCTGTCATGATTTTATGATATTTATTTCTAAATTACACTGCAAATAATTCACTCTACAATACAAAATGTAATTCCTGTACCAGCAAGTGCGTTTTTTTAGTTGTAATATTGGTGTGTAGGCAGCCTTCTCAGATCATTTTGCCTGGTCATGTGGTTACAGAAAGAAGATGGAACTGCTTTCTGACAGGCTGTTGTTTCTCCTACTCAATCGCAGTGGGACCTAGATTTTACTATTGAGTGCTGTTCTTCGATCTACCAGGGAGCTGTTATTTTGTGTCAGGGAGCTGCTATCCGGTTTACCTTCCTATTGTTCTGTTGTTAAGATGCAGGAGGGGAGGGGTGTAATATCACTTAAAGGGATACTGTCATGGGGGAAAAAATTTTTTTCAAAATGAATCGGTTAATAGTGCTGCTCCAGCAGAATTCTGCACTGAAATCCATTTCTCAAAAGAGCAAACAGATTTTTTTATGTTAAATTTTGAAATCTGACATGGGGCACATTAGTGAAATGATCTGCCACTTGGTCTATACTGCTGCCTGTGTGCTGAAGGTGTTAGCAATAGACACGTACTGGCACGTAGTGACTCCGCTCTCACATACTTCCTTAGGGCTGAAGTTGTCAATAGACGTACTGACGTGCCAGTACAGTGAACTAAAGAAGTATGGCGTCATTATGTTCCAGTACGTGTCTATTGCTAACACCTTCAGCTCACAGGCACCAATATAGACCAAGTGCTGCCAGTACAAGTATAAAAGTGTTGAAGTTGGAAATCAGTAGTTTATAGGTGATAATATAAATACTGCTTTTCTCTTCACCACTTATGTGCAGCTTATTTGTACATGGAATAATTACTATGGATTCATCCTGCCAAGAGTGAGATGAAAATTGTTACCTGACAAATAAGTAGTGTGCTATGCTGCTTTATATGCATGTTGAGAGAATCCGTTGCTATATTTTATTTCATGCAGGGCTCCATGCATCTTTGATGTCTTTCATTCATCCATACAATCACATGTGTTTTCTTAAAACACAAACCCTTCACAATTAAAAAAGAAAATATCTAATAATCTTATAAAATGTGACTAAAATGTATGATAAATATAAATGCTCCAAATTCTTTATTATTTTATGTGACCAAAGGATATATATTGCTATCAGCAGGTAGCATTTACTGGTCTTGCTATCTTAGAGCAAACATCTGACAACTAAAGGTGGCCATAGACGCACAAATAATATTGTACATATAATATATAATATTGTAAATAATATTGTTTCTATTCTTGATGCTTATGAGTGGCCTTCCCCTTGCAGTGCATCCTCTGTAGTTACTTTCATGTATTTACTTCTTTTTATGGTAGACTTGGATATCAATACGCTTACCTCCTGGAGAGTGGTTTTCACTTGTTTGGCTCTTGAAGGGGTTTCTCTTCACCATGGAAATGATTCTGCGATCATCCACCACTGTTGTCTTCCATGGACATCCAGGTCTTTTTGCGTTGCTGAGTTCACCAGTGCTTTCTTTCTTTCTCAGGATGTACCAAACTGTAGATTTTGCCACTCCTAATATTGTAGAAATTTCTCGGATGGGTTTTTTCTGTTTTTGCAGCTTAAGGATGGCTTGTTTCACCTGCATGGAGAGCTCCTTTGACTGCAAAATCTTCCACATACAAGCACCCCCCCCCCCCTCAAATCAACTCCAGGACTTTTATCTGCTTCATTGATAATGAATAACAAAGGAATTGCCCACACCTGCCCATGAAATAGCCTTTGAGTCAATTGTCCAATTACTTTTGAACCCCTGGTCCAATTACTTTTGAGCCACTGAAATTAAGTGATTGTTTAAAAAAGGCTTTAGTTCCTCACCTTTTTATGCAATCTTTTTGTTCACTGAACTGAAGCTGAAGTCTGCAGTTCAACTGCATCTGAGTTGATTCATTGTGGTAAAGTACAGAAACAAAATTATATATATATATATATATATATATAATCAAAATCTGGAATAAAGCATTCCTGGGCCAGCACTTCCCTTTGTAAAACAAGTGTCTTTTTATTATTTCATTTCACACATCACAGTGCTCCAGGAAGTGCTGGCCCAGGAATGCTTTATTCCAGATTTTGATTATATGATTGAGAATTGGCCGTGCACCCCTGAGATTGCTTGATTGGAGTGCGGATACTGAAGATATATAAATATATATATATATATATATGACATGGTGGAGCATTATCTGCTCAGTGAGGTTGTTGATTTGTCCCTGTTTGTAGGTGGTCCCATGTGCCAATCAGATCATAACAGAGGCCAATGCAGGCCTGTTGGGAGAGGACTACATTAATGCGACAATATGGCCCTCTCTCAAGGGGATTTAAAACCTACCTTATAGATATTTGACTGAGTTTCATACAGATATCAGTCTGGGAGCTAATAAAAGAGGGCCCATGCTTGGGCAGAGAAGTTGCTGACTCTGTCCGGAGGACCTGAATCAACAGCTAAAATCTGCCAGTGTATGGCCAGCTATAGAGTCTTGGAATTGATGCTGACCCTGTTGCTTCTTAATCTTTGTGGGTCTCATCTGGGTGCTCCTGTGTCCTCTCATAGTATGTACAGACCGCTTTATTGACACCTGGTAAAATAGACTATAATGGGGTTAAGTTTAGAGTTCAAGGTACTCTGTGCCATATATTGATATGTAAGTGCTGCATAGTATGTTGATAAAGGTATGGGTCCATTATATGGAAACCCATTATCCAGAAAGCTCCACATTCTTGAAAGCCATCTACAACTACATTTAAATCAAATAATTTTTAAAATGATTGTAATAATAAAACAGTCCCTTATGCAGTATTTGATCCCAACTAAGATATTATTATTCCTTATTGGGGGCAAAGCAATCCTATTGGGTTTATTTCATGTTTAAATGATGATTTTTTAGTAGTCTTAAAGCATAGAGATCCTAGATGTAGGCTCCTAGGGGAGGCACATTTATCAAGGGTCGATTTTTGAATTCACGTGAGTTTTTTAAAACTCCTTCAAATTCTAATAAATTCAAAATTCGACTTGGGGGAAATTAATTAATAAAATCTAATTTTTTAAACTTAGGCGAATTTAAATCAGCCGAAAACTCGATTTGAGGTTTTCTCAGAAGACTGGAAACATCTCCAAATTGATCCCTGGACCTCTCACATTGACTTAAACAGTAATTCGACAGGTTTTAGGTGGCAAATAGTCAAATTTGATTTTTAAAGGGCCAGCGTATGATACATCTTGAAAATCAAATTTTTTTTTTTTTTTTTTTTCAAACTTGTTTTTATTAAAGGATCATCACATAATAGTTACACGGTAGTGATCAAGTAAGAAAATGTACACATTAGTTATGTAACATCATGTTCATGCATTAGATATATTCAAGCAAGAATAACTCGAATCGAGTTAGGATAATTACCTAGTCAAATTTGAGAGTTTTGACCATAAAAAAATTCAGGAATTCAATTCGACCCTTAATAAATCTGCCCTTTATATTATGAAGATTACAGAAAACCTCTTGTCCCAAGAATTCTGGATAACAGATCCCATACCTGTACTATATAAATTAGATAAACTAATACTGAAAGATCTGGGAGCTGTAGTCCAGCAACATCTCCCCATGCTTGTGTCCAAATTAATGTCAGAGGATCATTTGATAAACATCTTACCTGCTCCATTTACACTTGGCTCTCTGTTCTTCATTAATACAATCATAAACAGAGGCATTAAACATCTTTTTTCTAGTACTAAACTCCCACCCAGCACTGTGCCTGCCCTTCTGATATTTGGCAAGCAACAACTGTACTATGATCTCTCGATGTCCGTGTCTAAATCTGGGGTGTCTCTCTATTGGAGTGGGTTGCAATGTTTTTTTAGCTGAACCCAACTGTGCCTACCCAACAGTACAATTGTTTATTTTAAATAATATATCTAAAGGAGAAGATAGCAGGGTCAGTGGTAACTTAGGCAAATATATAGACAAGAATGCATACAGTATTCATTAATCATACAAAAAGCATATGTTGTCAACAAGTCATGATCTATTAAATGTAGCTGTAGTGAGTTTAGTACTTCCTGATCTGAACATGTATGGATTATACTCTTAGAAACTGTACAGAAAGGCATAGGTGCTGTGAGTATTATAGTCCGACAATATTCTTTTAAATGTTTTTTAAAACACACACCCCAGACAACAATACCAGTCTGAAATCATAAATGTCTGACTTGTACGGTCCTTATAAAGATGACACCCTCCATTGAAGAAGCAGGTTCATCATGAGGAACGGCTTCCCTACTGAACTGGAATGACTGGACTAATTAAATAGTAATGCTCAGTGTTCGTTCTATCCTTTTAAGAAAGCAGCAGCTCACGAATTAAGGAAATAATTTACATTGAGTTTTAAACATGTGAAAATTAATTGCGAGGAAGTGATGTATAAAATAAAAGAATAGCCATTAAACTACAGTTGCCTTTTTAACTATGATTCATAAAATAATGTGTTGTGCCAATAATGTATTGTGCCAGTAGTTCCAATGGATTGTAAAGTGTTAGCTTTTTCTGATTATATTATTTATATTCTTTGGCACCTAATCTATATAGTTATGTATATTTAGATGCAGTTAGGTTGAACTTTAGTTAGGTAGAAGCATAGGGCAGGCAGAGTAAGGCACACCCAGGGAGCATAGGGTAAGCAGAGTATGGCATACACAGGGAGCATAGGGCAGGCAGAGTATGGCACACACAGGGAGCATAGGGCAGGCAGAGTATGGCACACAAAGGGAATACAGGGCAAGCAGAGTATGGCACACACAGGGAGCACAGGGCAGGCAGAGTATGGCACACACAGGCAGAGTATGGCGAACACACACAGGAAGCATAGGGCAGGAAGAGTATGGTACAAACAGGTAGTATAGTACAAGCAGAGTATGGCACACATGGGGAGCATAGGGCAGGCAGAGTATGGCTCACACAGGTAGCATAGGGCAGACAGAGAAGGGCACACACAGGGAGCATAGGGCAGGCAGAGTATGGCACACACAGGGAGCATAGGGCAGGGAGAGTATGACACACAGGGAACATAGGGCAGGCAGAGTATGGCACACACTGGGAGCATAGGGCAGGCAGAGTATGGCTCACACAGGGAACATAGGTCAGGTAAAGTATGGAACATACAAGCAGAGTAGGGCATGCAAAGTGTGGCACAGACAGAGAGCATAGGGCAGTTAAAGTATGCAGTTACATATATTAGATCCTGCATGTCTCTTTTTGGTTACACATAAGGCCCTGTATATTGTGTTCCATAGAGAGCTGTTTGTACTCAATTGTGCCAGTACATTTTACATACCACCCATCCTGTGACATACAACCACAGCTGCCACCCATAAACCACAGAAAGAGAAACAGAACACCCTTTATATCTCACTGTATTGCTTCTTATTCTCCTCTGGCACACTAATTATACAAAGCTCTATATATAGCCCTTTGTAGCTCACAAATTAAATCTGTCTGATTCTTGTTTCTCTCTTGTGATGTTCTATGAAGCTGATTCAATAATGTCCATACGCTCTATTCACTTAGAAAAGTCTCGGGACTGAAGATATTTCTCTCCAACTAAGCTCATATATTCCTCTGTCCTTTTCTGTAAGAGTAAAGGAGGACATACACTTTAAGCCATCCCTTTTCTAACAACTTTAGAGGCCATAATGGTTTATTCAGTGATTAAAAGGAGACAATACATGAAAATCTTGCCCCCCCCCCCAACACAACCTGCCTAAGAAAATAGTAACTGCATAGGGCACATCTTTAGCACATAACCAGGTTATTGAGCATTATCCCTTTTGGATGCAAATTATTTCAATTATTAAAACAGACCCTGGTAACACTAATCCTGAGACCCCAAAGAGGATCCCACTGCATTTGGTTCACACCACTCCATTAAATTAATAAACAATAATACCATATAGTTCCAAGCACTTTAGTTTAGTTATTACAACCTTCTTGGGTCAACACCACATGGAATCTATGGCCCACAAAGCCAATGATTTATTTATTTATGTGAATTCTGTATTACAAGTTGTCAATCTCATAGACCAGGGGTCCCCAATCTTTTTTTTTTTACCTCTGAGTCACATTAAATTGTAACAAGAGTTGTGAAAGCATGAACACATTCCCCAAATAAGGTCTGTGATTGGCTAGTTGGTAGCCCCTATGTGGACTGAGAGCCTACAGGAGGCTCTGATTAGCAGTACAACTTATTTTTATGCAACTAAAACCTGCCTCCAAACCTGGAATTCAAAAATAAGCACCTGCTTTGTGGCCACTGAGAGCAACATCCCAAGGGTTGACGACCCACTGTTTGGGGATCACAGGTTTATACAAATTCTAGGTTCAGACATAGGGAACATCTACCAGGAAAATAATCCTGACCTTTCAACACTTGCAAGATTTACATAATCCCATTGGGGTGATTACAGAGAAGCAGGGGGACTATGACTCTCTTTGAAATATATCTTAAACACAGAAACACCAATGCATATATTATTGTACTAAATTGTACACTGTACTAAATTAAACACTCGTGGAGAGGCTTAAGTTTTAATTTATAAAACTAATCGTGGCACAATGTCGTAACAGAAAAGCACCATTATAAATATTTATTATGTCAGCAGTGGTAATAATAGTAAGAGGTACTCCCAGATAATAACACCTTAGTCTCATGCAAGACTTTGGATAGGAATTCCTTTGGAGGCAACAAATGAGCAATATATTAACTTTCGTCTATGAAACATGATTCTTATGCTGAGCAGATATGTCCCATATCCGTTATGCAGAAAGCTCGGGACCTGGGGTTTTCTGGATAATGGATATTTCTGTTGGAGCTTCATACCTTAAGTCTACTATAACCAGGGCCACCGTTAGAAATCACTGGGCCCGTACAGCAAATTTTTTGGGGCCCCATGGGCCCCGCCCATCACAGCCCAGCGCCCAAGCCCCACCCCAGATCCTGCCCACTCCACATAACAGTTAAAAGACCACACAAACATCAGCGTTAAAAAGGTATCCCCTCTCCACAGAAGTTATATAAAGCTATTGGGGACCAGGGCACCTCTATAAGTTAAAAAAAAACATTGGTGCCAGGGCCCCCATAAAAGTTTTTTTTAAAAAGCATTGGTGTCAAAACCCCTCTTACAAGTAAAAGAAATTGGGGCCCCAAAGAACATTTTTTTAAAAAAAACATTCGCGCCAGGGCCCCCCTTACAAGTTAAAAAAAATTGGGGCCCCAGAGAATATTTTTTAAAAAAACATTGGTGGCAGGGGCCTATAGAGTATTAAAATAATACATTTGTGGCCAGGGGTTAAAAAAAAAAAAACACACATTGGTGTTAAGAGGAATTGAACTTCAACTTCGCCTCCTTTCGTGACTTTGGGTCTTTTCGCCGCTTTAGGACTTCAATTTCGGCTGTTTCCGTGACTTTGGGTCTTTTCGCCGCTTCAGGACTTTAATTTCGTCTGTTTTCGTGACTTTGGGTCTTTTTGCCGCTTCAGGACTTCAGCTGCGGCTGTTTTTGTGACTTCGGGTCTTTTCACCGCTTCGGGGCTTCGGCTGTTTTCGTGGCTATGGAACTTTTTGTTGCTTCGGGACTTCGGAACTTTCGGCACTTCCGCATTTCGGACAGTTACTCGAGTATATACGGTATGTAAAAGTAGTCTGCTTGTTTAGAGACATGAGCTTAGCAATACAGCCAGGCTACTCTGTGTCCTACAATAAATACTGAGACAGTATTTGTCTGTAATGTGCAAAAGCGTAGCCTTGTGTGGGAAAACATGCAATTTAGAAGCTCAACACTGTTCTTGCACGTGGCTATTTCGGTTTTCGGTCTGAAGGACTTTGACGAGACCTGTGACAAATGAAGCATAAGATATGTAACTATTGTTCTTCCCTTTTTTGTAAAGAAAACAAAAAAACATTTGAGAGTGAAGCCGAAAAGAAAACATTAGATTATTTCGTGACAGATAAAATGGAGAGGGTTACCATTAAGGAATTCACTAAAACAAAGTGGCTTGTGATTTTAAAGCAGTGCATGAATGAGGTGCAGCAAGTGTATTGTCTTGTTCCTCAGCCCACACACACTTCAAAAGCATAAGAAAACAATCGACACTTCTGTGCTCTGATCAAAAAACATGCTGCGGACTGGGAGGAAACTGGAACATGTAGGGAGATTGGAAACATTGAGAAAAGCCCTCTTGGAAGTCCAGTGCAACCCTTCCTTCTGTGCATTTATGTTTATCTGCTTTCCATGCTGCTGCCATGTAACTAGCACAACTAAAATCATTACCGTACACATTTTTCTGACTTGTGCATTGTGCAGTAAAGCCATTGACTTATGCCAGCTGTAGAAATTGGTACTACCTGATCTAAACATAAACCATAATAAGGAATAAATTGATTAAATGAAACAAACTATTAGACATGACATTTGAATATACATAACATTCCTTGTTCCTATGAACTGTCCTTGATTTGTTTGACCCATGTATGGAGTCACACCTGGCATGACATAAAAGGGTCTGGCAAAATCCAAAACATGGAGGGCACTCATACAGTCATATGAAAAAGTTTGGGAATTCACAATGCGAATTTGCAAAAAACGGGCAGAGCAGTGCAATATATTATAAACATGGGCAATACAACCATTATATGCTCTGCGCAAACTATATATATGACCCCCATTGAATATTATTTTAAAAGCTGCAGTACCACTTTTTTCGCCAGGTTGAGAAGTTACCACTTATTTCCCACTGGGGCACAACTATATAATGTCAAAGATGAATGTGCTCCACGTGTAAGTTGAATGAAATGGCTTTAGAATCGAGATTCTTCCAGAAATGACAGACCCTTTATTTTAATGAGCTAGAAGGTCTCTACAACATTTAAATGTAAAAAGGCAAATACAAGCCCTTTAAATCAATCCGCTGTGAAGAACATGTGAGGTTGGCATCACATTATGAAATTGCTGCTAATTTGCCCTTTCCATGTAGAATGTACTTGCTTAGGCACGATATGCTGTGTATCTTCTGCACGTATGTAACTGTGTATCTTCTGCACGTATGTAACTGTGTATCTTCTGCACGTATGTAACTGTGTATCTTCTGCACGTATGTAACTGTGTATCTTCTGCACGTATGTAACTGTGTATCTTCTGCACGTATGTAACTCTGTATCTTCTGCACGTATGTAACTGTGTATCTTCTGCATGTATGTAACTCTGTATCTTCTGCACGTTTGACATATGCCATTCTCTTGAGGTCATCTATGATTATTAACAGTTAACTATGTAATTATATATGTACCTAACCCGTTTTTTTTTTAAACTATGTAATAAAATAGATAAATAGCAAAGGCTTAACATAGCGAAAGAAAGGCATCAAGTATTTGCTTTTTGGTGAAACTTTGGTTTATGAACTTGCAGCCTTGTTTTCATTTCCACAGCTTCACTCCAATTGATAGAACACTGGGTCAGATGAGCATAACTGAATCATGGTTTCTCATATGAAAACTCAATGACAATCACCAATTATAAACTAGATTTTATTTTCCTTATTGTGCATTTAGCCACAACAAATGGTATAGGTGTGCCTCGTTGTATAGCTTTGTTCTTTGGTTTAAAATCCTGCTTGTTTTATATGAAAAACAATAAAAACATTTAAATACCGAAAAATCAATGAAAGTCTATGTAAAATTGTGGAATTGAATGAGGGGCCTTTGTACAACAATAAGAAGAAGCAGTTCTTCCATTAGGATGTCTGAAAGCTTCATCAGTGTCAGAGGTAGAATTTAAGGCGCTGTTGTTACTCATGTAGCAAAAAGAGCTTTCTGAGGTTTTTTAGACTTTAAATGAACTCACAACTCGAATGGTTTATAATTTAAAGGGGAACTATCACGGAAAAATTTAATATAATCATCATACTGAAATAAGAAACGTTTTAAATAAAATCTATTAAATATTCTGCATTGTTTCTGAAATAATCAAGTTTATGCTCACTATTCCTCTCGCAGCATCTGTTTCTCTTCATTCTGTCTACATTGCAGCAGTTGGGTATCAGATATTCATTGACAGTGAGATCCTATATATCTTAAAAAAATACTCGAATCAGGGAATTCAGGGTTAACAACCCAAAAACTCAAATTCATAGACTTTTTGGTAAAAAAAAACTTGAGCGCTCGAATTGATTGAGTTTTTGCACGATACCCACTGAAAAAAATCGAACATAATGAAGGCTATTAACATTTTCGAATGGTTCAAGGGACCTCTGCCATTAACTTCTACATGACTTTGACAGGTTTTAGATGGTGTATTTTCGGGTTCGAGCTATTTCCAGCTTCATGATAAAATTAATCTCGAAAAATTACGTTTAATTAAATTTTTAACCCAAAAATTGGAGTTTTGACTGAAAAATACAGTCGAAAACTTGCATTTTTTTGTGGCAAAAACAACTTGACCTTTGATAAATAACCCCCTATATGATAATCTGCTTCTGGAAGGGCACCCATGAAACAATGTATGGCTAAGTTTTATGTTGAAACTCAGTGGGGCTCATTTATTAACGCAGCGCAGCGCTAAAAAGAGCGCAGTGGCCTGACATTTGCCCAGCGCATGCGAGTATTTAATAATGTAGCGCACGATACCTTAACAGTGCAATTTGTGCGCTAATGTAGACACAGACAGGTGCGACGTGTGAAACTGCGTATCAGCTGTCGCAATGCTTATAATAAATTGTGCGCACAGGAAGATACCGCAAAGGTAAGGATTAGTTGTGCTCATGTATGAATGCGCTGCTTTAATTAGTTGCGTCACATATTGCGCATATTGCGTTCACTTAGACGCATCTGCATTTGTTTCTGTGCTAATATTTGTTTGGTTGCAAAGGTGTTTAGCCTACCTGATACCCTTAAAGGAACCTTGGTCAATACAAACATGTTGGGTGGAAGGCGTGGTTAATATGCACTTTACAGGGGTTGTTCATCTTTGAGTTAACTTTGAGTTAACAAACATCCCCACCTACAGCAGCACCATTGTATTTGCCAGAACCCAGTTTAGCAGTGTGGCTCTGCACACATATATAAAATTCTCTTTTAAGCAACATGAAACGCAAAAATGTGAATATACTAGCGCAGCTGGGCAGGAATGCGCATTTTGAAGAGCGTTACTATTACGCCACGAAGAGGCAGTCCTAAAAATTGTGGTGCTGTTGCCCGGGTGCAGTTTTGCACATATACAGACGCAAATCTGCGACGGCCGCAGTGCAAGCGCATTGTAGCCACGCCCACAGCCACGCCCCTAACAACCACGGCATAGTTTGCGACATAAATGCCCAATCTTTTGCGCAATGCGCATAAACAAAACCATCGCAAAAGCTCTGTGTTATGCGCGGTATCACGCAAATATATTAGCGATCACACTCGTGATGGCGCAGACAATCTTTTGCGTCCACTTATGCGCTGCGCTGCTTTAATAAATGAGCCCCAGTGATAAATACAAGTCCTTATTTCTCATAACAGATTTCTCCACTCTTACTCTTTCACCAACATATGTAAATCCTATCAATATAGTAAGGCTATCTATAAGTATAATCATGTTTTTAATCAAAACAAGCCTTACATTTTCTTTGTGTGCTCATATAATAAGGATTTGTATGAACTATGTCTTAGGGCTAACAGAGGTGATAATCTATAGCAGGGGTCCCCAACCTTTTTTACCCGTGATCCACATTCAAATGTAAAAAGAGTTGGGGAGCAACACAAGCATGAAAAAGTCCCTTGGTGCACCAAATAAATGCTGTGATTGGCTATTTGGCAGCCCCTATGTGGACTGGCAGCCTACAGGAGGCTCTACTTGGCACTACTTGGAATTCAAAAATAAGCACCTGCTTTGAGCACACTGAGAGCAACATCCAAGGGGTTGGTGAGCAATATGTTGCTCACAAGCTACTTGTTGGGGATCATAGATCTACAGTATTGTTAGGGACAGATCATTACCAATAATAATTTGAGTTCCTCAGTAACATTAGCTATTTTCTGGAGAAACATTGTTTAACCACACTACATATACTGGCTTTAGTTCCTCACATTTTTATGCAATCTTTTTGTTCAACCCACTGAATTAAAGCTAAAAGTCTGTACGTATGAGTGTAAGAAGATCAAGCAATTAATTATATCGAATTTGCCTGTGAAGAGAAAAAACTGCCTCCTTCTTCCCAGTCCCTTACCTGTTATGATTGCAGTCTTTTCCTTGAAATAATCAGTTTTACAAGGTTGGACACAAGTCCCTGACAACACAAACTGAACATGTAGCCCTGTACTTTGAACAGGCACATTATTGGCTCTAATAAGCATTGCATTTGCATTAGCAGAGTTTGGGTATATTGGGATATATATATATATATATATATATATATATATATATATATATATATATATATATATATATATATATATATATATATAATATCAAAACAGGGGGGTTGTGGGAGCACTCTAAAGGCTTTAAAGTATATATATAAGTATAATAAATGCTATTGCATATGTACCCAAAACAGGGGTTATTTTGTTACAAAGTTATGATCATAAAATTGATAAGCCACCATACCACGTCAAGGTAAACCCCGAATGGCGGTCCCTAACTTGTTTTATATTTTATGTGCATTTTAGCATTACCTGTAATCAACGTCCGTTGACGTGGTATGGTGGCTTATCAATTTTATGATCATAACTTTGTAACAAAATAACCCCTGTTTTGGGTACATATGCAATAGCATTTATTATACTTATATATATACTTTAAAGCCTTTAGAGTGCTCCCACAACCCCCCTGTTTTGATATTGTATATTTAGCCAGGAGCTGTGGCATAGCTTCAGTGGTTGTAGCACCCCATACCCCCCCTTTAAACTAGTGGTGATCCTATGCTTTTAAAATTGGGCGTTTGTTTTGGGAATATCTCTCCTTTAAAAGCCTGATTGCTGGCTGGGGAGGATTTAGCCTTCAGTGAAAAAACAGCGTTCAATGGACATTGATTACAGGTAATGCTAAAATGCACATAAAATATAAAACAAGTTAGGGACCGCCATTCGGGGTTTACCTTGACGTGGTATGGTGGCTTATCAATTTTATGATCATAACTTTGTAACAAAATAACCCCTGTTTTGGGTACATATGCAATAGCATTTATTATACTTATATATATACTTTAAAGCCTTTAGAGTGCTCCCACAACCCCCCTGTTTTGAGATATATATATATATATATATATATATATATATATATATATATATATATATATATATATATATATATATATATATATATATATAGTTATATACATAGTTAGGATAAATGGATCGCACGACCATAAGTCTGAAGAAGCCTGGGTGCCAGTACATTTTAAAGCAAAATATATATACACAGGTGACAGCACTCCAAGGAGTGGGATAATCAAAACAAAAAAGATTTATAAAATACATCAGGTTTATTTTATCCGACATTTTGGTTCTGTTTTAAAACCTTCCTCAGGGAACAGAGACAATAACAGTGCACAAGATGGCGCTTTATATACTGTATGTATATATATATATATATTTATTTATTTATTGGTGCCAAACCTTGTATATGTAAAGTGCCATCTTGTGCATCTTGTTATGTACTAGCCTATGTGTCACCCTGTTAAATGTCATAGTTTTGCTAAAAACTTGCTAGAAAGACTTTCCTTGCTCAATAAATGCGTGTCTCTAGGGGTTTAATGTAATTGTTCTTTTCTACTGCTGATTTTTTTTTTTTTTTTTTGAAAACCACAGGCAAAAAGGTATTTCCTTGGTAAGATTTACAAAGAACTTTTTTGAATGAAAAGACTTAGCAGAGTATTGTTTTCTATTGCTGGCTGCTTGATGAAGCGCAGAAGACCAGAGAGTCGTCACCCACCATCAAAATGTCAGAATACATTGGAAGCGACTCACTCTTAACAGTTTCATCTATTTTGTTTAAATGCATTTATTTATACAGTAGAACTCCCATTTTACGTTTTTTTAGGGGACCAGAAAAAATAGTGTAAAATTCGGAAAAATGTAAAATCAGAAAAATGTATTATGCATTTTATATTGGTTGGATCACAAACATGCGATGTAAAATGTGAGAAATATAGGGGAAATAAAATGTATAGGTTTTTTTTTTATATCTTTTTCGACAAAATCTGTTGTGGCTTCTAAAACCTCACTGTATAACCAAGCCTTAAGGTGGCCATAAACGAAAAGATCTGCTCGTTTGGCGACATCGCCAAACGAGCCGATCTTTCCCCGATATGCCACTAACGGGCATGGCTATATCGGGGGTAATCTGAACATTCAGCCCTATGGCCGAATGATCAGATTACGATGAGAGCGCAATGGGCTCCGTCGGGATCGGTCAGGACAAAATCAAATTTGTCCAATCGACCAAACGTCCGATCTCCGCCGGACGAAAAATGTCGGGACTCTCCACACACGGTCAGAAAATCGTACGAATCCTCGATTCGTACAATAGGATCTTTGCGTCCACCTTTATGCTGGTGTATGGGAAAAATAGAAGGAAACTACATTGCACTGTCCTAAGCTCATTTTCCATTCCTTATATATTTTTCAGTATAATGAAATAGAAAAGAATTATAGTGAAAATGTAAGAATTTGTGTGCTTCACAATTGTCATAATATAGCAAACTTAACCTTGTTTTTCAACTAATACTCTCTGCTGATTATATGACATTTTTATTTCCACCAAAAATGTGATACAGGTACTTTCAAAATCACAGTGATTTAAGTGCGTTTCTGGTATTTTTTTGTTCATTTTCCTTTCAAATAATGAGATTACATTTGGACACGTAAAACAATGATCCAAAGTGATTGCAAAGCCAGGGTGTTACTTTTCTATTGGTTTTCTTTTTTAGATGAAATTCTCTAGAGTTATGGGAGATTAAACTCCGGTTTAACGCTCAGTGCTACATCATAATAAAGATTGTCTCATGCTGTATGGCTAGACATAGTATTATTAATGTTGACTTATGAATTGATTACAAAGGTAAACTTTGTAAGCATGAAGTGAAATGTTATGCAATCTCAATCCATTGCAAATATCACCTTACTAAGTAGGGAAAGTGTGACTAAAAAGCGGATGTCCTACTCATTCTGTTTGAATATATCACAGTCTATAGAGAATGTAAAGCATGGATCTTTTTTTGTAATAAAAACAGAAGCTCATTGGAGACCCATAGAAGGAGGATCAGTATAAACATTGTTTTGGTTAAGGTCTTGCACAATATCTGTTAAACCCGTGGATCTCAGGCAATTGCAGCTTCCTCGGCCAACCAAGGATGTTGCTTTACAGCAAGGCTAATGTCAAACAAGGAGGACTTAATTTTAAAGAGAAGTTGTGGCGACAATAGCTAGAATGCTTCCCCAGCAAAGTATGGGAACGGATTTTCATGACTTAAAGGGATGGTTCACCTTTAAGTTAACTTAACTTTAGGTTAATTTTACCTTCTTCTGGCTCTTTCCAGCTTTCAAATGGGGGTCACTGATCTAAAAAACAAATGCTCTTTAAGGCAACACGAGGCAATGTATTGTTATTGCTACTTTTTATTACTCATCTTTCTATTCAGGCCTCTCCTATTCATATTCCAGCCTCTTCAATGCATGGTCGCTAGGGTCATTTGGGCCCTTGCAACCTGATTGCTAAAATTGCAAAATGTAGAATAAATCATCTAAATAAATCAAAAACCACAAATAATAAAAAATTAAAACCAAATGCAAATTGTCTCCAAACGTCACACTGAGGGGCACATTTACTAAGGGTCGAATATCAAGGGTTAATTAACCCTAGAATTCAACCCTCGAAGTTAAATCCTTCGAATATCGAATTCGAATATCGAATTCGAAGGATTTTGCGCAAATCGAACGATTCGAAGGATTTTAATCGATCGAATGATTTTTCTTCGATCAGAAAAAGCTTAGAAAACTTATGGGGAAGGTCCCCATAGGCTAAAATTGTAGCTCGGAAGGTTTAAAGTGGTGAAGTAGGTAGTCAAAGTTTTTTTTTTAAAGAGACTACTTTGACTATTGAATGGTCGAATAGTCGAACGATTTTAGTTTGAATCAAAGTCGTAGTTGAAGGTCGAAATAGCCTATTCGATGGTGAAAGTACCCAAAAATTCAACGTTTTTTTTACTTCGAATCCTTCACTCGAGCTTAGTACCCTAAATGAGCAACCCCTTTAAAACCAAAACCAATGTGTTTTTTGTTTGCAAGAAGTAATTGTAAGGATTTCCTTATTACTATGCCAATGTAGCAGTGCAGAATAAAGAGTTACATCAATTAAAAAAAAAATCCTTTGTCTTCATACATATTTATACATTCACACCAATAAAAATTTTATTTTAAGGGTACATGTAAGTCCAGGATTTAGGACTGGTAGGCCCAAAAAGCCAAGCTGAATTAGGGTTAACCAGTGCAGATCTAGAACCTCAAATATTCTAGTTGCAATTCACAGCTAGGCCTTTATTGCCAAAAACTATTCCACAAGGATCAGTACCCTGGTGGCATGGTTACTAATGTAGGCATTAGGGGTAGAGGAATTTCACCCTTAAGTGCCCCAGTACAAAACTATAGGCCTGTGTGAACTGCTGCATCAAGAAGAGCCAGCAAGGGTTATATAGACAAGAATCGTTAGTTTTTGCAAGGATTATAGTGAGGTTAGTTTCCTCCAAGCCCAGTCACTAATACGGGCATAAGGTTTGAAGCAATCACTCATAAGTGTCCCAGCACTTACTTGGCATTCCCTATATCAGCCCTCTTTTGACTATTATACTCTGTAAATGTCTACTGCCTTCTTCATGGTGGAAAATGACCTACAGTTCTTATTAGAGTAAAGATTAGAGTAAAGTTACCAGATCGTATGAAAAACTGGGGACACCCAGGAATCCAGCAAATTGCATTTAATAGAAGTGCCCCTTATAGTTGAATGTTATCTGGTAATCTTACATTTGGCCAAAAGCATACCAAAAGCAATAAACAATATCCACAAAAATGCATCTTTGGCAAACTGTGCATACAACGTACAAGTTATTGCATACTATATAACCTAGTTATGGCCTACTACTGCAATGTATGAAACTACATATATGTCTTCTTTTTAATAATAGGAAACGCAAACACAACTTTGTACCCATTGTAATATGTAAATGGGTTATGTTATGTAGGCCATACAATCTCTGAGATGTTATCACTTTCAGCAACAGAGGAAGATATGTTGCACCAAGGACTTTTGTTATAAAGATTTAATCAATTAGCCATGTTGCTAAAAGTTTTAATTTTTACCATTTGTCTATCTGGAAACAATGAGCTATTTCCTCTCTTTGGAGGTATGTTTAATGTGTTTTGGGTTAAAACAGCTGGTAGCTTCTTGAAGCCTGATGAGACTTGCGAGCACATGTAAAATGTGTTTTAACGCACTTGATTTCTTCTTTGCAAGAAACATTTGTAAGGCTCAGTGAAGTCCCTAGGATAAAGCTTTTCAGCAATAAGTACTGAGCTTTGCCAAGTAACAACTTATGATTTATGATGTGACCTTTTTATTCCAAGTCTTTTTATGAAGTTTTTACTGCAATTGTTTTAAATATTGGAAACAAAGGCAGGCCATTTGGCACGTTTGTGACACAAAAAGCCCTGGCTTACTTAACTCCATACATGTATGCTGGCAATGCTTCAAACTGTAGACAGATGTTTAAATTATCTACAGAAGGACATGGGAGGAGTTCCAATGTTCATAGTGAGACAAAACAAGTTGCAGGTAGGTGTGCATCAAATAGGGTTAAAAAGATTGACCTTTAAATGCCAAATTACAACTTTTATGAAGGTCTATGCATTTA